>NC_060182.1:88324094-88344094 GCF_021184085.1 Oncorhynchus gorbuscha
TGATATACGCTGCTAAGGTGACAGGCTATTGTGACAAGCTCAGCTAGCCCACAAGTGTCTAACTACAGGTCAGGTAGAACTCTTATGAATGATTGAGGAGATCCACTGGTCCTGTGTTGCCGAGTGGCTTTGTTTTTTCTGTCGATGTCAAGGTGACTGTGGCTGTAGTCTCTCTCGTCTCCTATGTGCTGAGATTACTCTGACTTTTGGCTCGCCCACAGGAACACGTTATTGAATTGAATGATTGCTCCAGTATCACTCACTGTGTTTCCCTCTAGATGTGGAGCAGAAGGAGGATGGAGGTGATACAGCCAAGAAACAGGTAAGTCATCCACTGTCTTCATTATACTGTGTTACATCATCAATCAATCAATCCATCCATCAATCAGTCAATCAGTCAGCCCACTTCTCCAGCTCCTCGCGTCAATTTAACAATGGTAGAATCTCCCTCCAGCCGATGCTTACATTAATCCTATGGATGATCTAGTCTAACATTCTGACTGCTGTACACAAGTACACCCTTCTGGAAAAGTTTGGGGAAATGGGATGTATCCTCTTCAGACTGACCTTTGGGGGTTGTGATGTTAGCTGGTGATGATGCTGAACTAGGGGGAAGTGCTGTTCTCCTTTTACAATATCATTTTTACAAAAAATGGACTTTTGAGTCCTCCTGGACTTTTGAAAGAAATGGTACCTAATTGGCATATAGATCTGAGATATCAAATACACTTGGTGCCCAGTCCGACATGAGAAGGTCCTTGCGTTGGCCAATGACTTAAGCGGGCTCGCCAAGCCAGGCTATGATTGGTAGAGTGAGACAGTATAGTGGGTTGCCAGGGCTCTGGAAGAGACAGTTTGTGTTCCTTGCTGTTTGACCAGTCACACATTGTCTGCATTGGGCTGCAGTTTTGTCAATGAGTCATCATCCTTTTCTGGAGCACCCCCCCTACGCAGCCCCCCTCCGCCCACACCCCAAGAAGGACAAAGAGCAAAATATTGCTTCTCCGGCTAACTAGCAACAGTACTAGCCAGCAGTTTCAGCAGTGATAGCATGAAACTGTTTGCCTGAGTCATCTTCCTCCTCTACCACCTTACAAAAAGCAGAACAAACAAACAGAAAACAAGTACGTTAGTTAATATCTTTATTTCCGGTGTTCTTCTTTGTATCCCTTTAAACAGGGAGTTGGAGGCCCTGGGACAGGCAGGCTGCGTGGCTCCGTCAGTCTGCGTCAGAGGCCCATTCCCAGAGTAACCTTCCAGGCCGGGGACCCATATTACATTAGCAAGAGGACCAGGGAGGAGTGGCTGGCCAAGTGGAAGATGGAGGTGAGTACAGTACCTCCCACTGGATGGCTGGCTAGCCACTGTCTCAGGCAGGGTTAGACTCTTAAGGGTGCCCAATGTGTCTTGGGGGTCCCCAATGTGTCTTGGAGGTGCCCAATGTGTCTTGGGGGTTCCCAATATGTCTTGGAGGTTCCCAATGTGTCTTAGAGGTGCCCAATGTGTCTTGGGGGTCCCCAATGTGTCTTAGGGGTGCCCAATGTGTCTTGGAGGTGCCCAATGTGTCTTGGGGGTTCCCAATGTGTCTTAGGGGTGCCCAATGTGTCTTGGAGGTTCCCAATGTGTCTTAGGGGTTCCCAATGTGTCTTAGGGGTTCCCAATGTGTCTTAGGGGTTCCCAATGTGTCTTAGGGGTGCCCAATGTGTCTTAGGGGTGCCCAATGTGTCTTAGGGGTTCCCAATGTGTCTTAGGGGTTCCCAATGTGTCTTAGGGGTGCCCAATGTGTCTTAGGGGTGCCCAATGTGTCTTGGGGGTACCCAATGTGTCTTAGGGGTGCCCAATGTGTCTTAGGGGTGCCCAATGTCTCTTAGGGGTGCCCAATGTGTCTTAGGGGTGCCCAATATGTCTTGGAGGTGCCCAATGTGTCTTAGGGGTGCCCAATGTGTCTTGGAGGTGCCCAATGTGTCTTGGAGGTTCCCTTGGGGTGCCCAATGTGCCCTGGGGGCGCCCAATGTGTCTTGGGGGTACTCAATGTTGATATCTTTCACAATTGTGGGGCTTATGTGTGGGCTCTAGGACTGACTCCAAAGATTTGAATCATTGGGTTTCAGCCCTAGTGGGCCCTGATTTGTTATGGAGATGATTTGTTCCCAGTCCTCTCTAGCCATCCTGTTATTCAAACCTGGTTTCAGGGACCACAAATAGTCCAGAGCTGTCTGGCAGGGTTACCAAGATTCCAATAGGCCAATAGACAGGGCATTCTCAGCAAAGTGGGACGGTATTTGTTGGGTTCTCTCACAGCCAAGTGTATTTGATAGGTCATTGATATATCAAAGAGATACCATTTATTTCATTGTTTTTGTAGGTTGGTTGAGTTCACAGTTTCCTTCCTGTCTTTGTGTCTTTGTAGGACCTACTTCAGGGCACCATTGTTGACCAATGATAAATGACCGCTATGTTGTTGCTCACTTTTGTGCTTTGTTGCCTCAGTTTGGTTCCCACTATACAGCCCAAAGTCACATTATAGGCATGGACTTGTACCAGTTAAGACTAATCTAGCCCCCACCTGAATCCAAACTGGGCTTAAGTTTATTAGCCATGTAATGAACTAATTGGAAATCCAGTAATAATGCAAACTAAGGAGAGAAAACCAAGTTAATCTACAATGTCGAGACTAATAAAGTTCATTTACGATATCAAGACTAATAAAGTTAATTTACGATATCAAGGCTAATTTAGTTAATTTACGATATCAAGACTAATTTAGTTAATTTACGATATCAAGGCTAATTTAGTTAATTTACGATATCAAGGCTAATTAAGTTAATTTACGATATCAAGACTAATTAAGTTAATTTACGATATCAAGACTAATTTAGTTAATTTACAATATCAAGACTAATTTAGTTAATTTACAATATCAAGACTAATTTAGTTAATTTACGATATCAAGACTAATTTAGTTAATTTACGATATCAAGGCTAATGAAGTTAATTTACAATATCAAGACTAATAAAGTTAATTTACAATATCAAGACTAATAAAGTTAATTTACAATATCAAGACTAATAAAGTTAATTTACAATATCAAGACTAATAAAGTTAATTTACGATATCAAGACTAATAAAGTTAATTTACAATATCAAGACTAATTAAGTTCATTTACAATATCGAGACTAATAAGCACATTCTTCTGTTGTTACAACCACTTTATTATAGTTTATGTTGCAGTAATGTGGCTGCCAAATGTACATCCCTATAACAGGCTATTGCATTGGTAGTTTCTGAAATCATGCCTCCTCCTGAATGTGACTACACAGCATTCCTACTCACCCAATGTGATGTAATGTACTCTACTGCTAATTCAAGCTGTGGGATTTAATTTCAGATCATTAATAACTCTTTCTCAATACAATATGTCATAAATCCTTAGAAATGTTTCCCTCCCACTCTATCTCTTTCTCTCTCATCCCTCCTCCCCTCTGTCTCTACCTCCCTACCCCCTCCTCTCTATCCCTCTCTCTCATCCCTCCTCCCCTCTCCATCCCTCCTCCTCTCTCTTTCTAACTCCCCTTCTCTCCATCCTTCCCCCCTCTCTCTCCCTCCCTCCCTCGCTCTCTTGCTCTCCCCTCCCTCTCCTCTCCTCTCCTCTCCTCTCCTCTCCTCTCCTCTCCTCTCCTCTCCTCTCTCTCTCCTCTCCTCTCCTCTCCTCTCCTCTCCTCTCCTCTCCTCTCCTCTCCTCTCCTCTCCTCTCCTCTCCTCTCCTCTCCTCTCTCCTCTCCTCTCTCTCTCTCCCTTTCTCTCCTTCCTTCCCCCCCCCCATCTCTCCTCCCTCTTCACATCAGACTATAATACTCCTGGTAGTAAGGCCAGAACTTGTAGTGAGACTGTCACTGTTACGTAATGAGTGGCTGTGTCCATGGCAACAAGATGGGGGCTACCATTTCGTCTCTCACCCCACCCCTCCAGCCCTCAGCCCTGCCATTGGAGCAGGCTTGGGAAGAACCCATAAGAGTGTCTGGCGGGGGGAATTATTTGCAAATTAGCAGGACATGCTGGGGTCTGGCGAGTGAAACGTGGTAAAGAACCACAGAAACAGGCAGCTGAGGTTAGGCACCGCAGTTCTCATTTGTCAAAAATAGAAGCGGATTTTCTTTCAACTAGCGGCTTTAAAAATCATAAGATAACATAAAGAGGGCATTTCATAAAATCAGCATGTGTTAGAAGAAATAGTCAGTATATTGTGATATACATTTTATTTCTTTGTGAGAACATTTGCATAAGGATGGATTTGTTGTGATGGCATTGCAGAAGCCCTTTTCCCAGGACTAAACAGAAGAGGTAAAGAATAAGCTGTCTGGTTTGGCTGTTGTTGTTGTTGTTGTTGTTGTTGTTGCTGCTGCTGGGGACAAGGCATCAGGTTCACCGTGATTCTGGAGTTGATTGAGAAGGAAAGGAGCTGTCTGAACTGAAAGGGTTAGCTTAAAGGGGAAGAATTCCTTTCTACTCTGTTCTTCCGTTTCTCCCAGAGAAAGAGAGGGATCTCTCTTTTTAAGTTCCTTGTCTTACAGTGGACTTTTCTCTCCTTCCTCCCACCCCTCATTCTTCTCCTAACCCCTCCCCCAGCCCCAGCTATGGATATGAGGATGAAGATGAGGTTTGCAGCATATTTCCAGCACTGTTTGCAAGGCAGCCTCTTGGCTCTCTGCCAACATTTTGCAAGTCCTCTCTAGCCAACCAGAATTCCTGCCTTCAGTCACCTGACCCTGAATTTCCAGACAAAGAAATGTTCATGCTTCTTTCTTTCTTTTTATTGAGTGATCTCCTCTACCCCAGGAGTGGGGGGTAAATAAATTGCAGCCCCCACATTGGATTAAAAGGATTGTGTGCCGGCGTGTATGGGTATGTGCATTGCATTATTTGTTTGCTAACATTGTGGTGGAGAGCGTGCATTAGACATGAACCTGCATACAGCAAGAGGAATATGCTGACTTTGGGTATTTCCACTAGAGTTGCTACTGCCCATCTGTTGTCTCTCAGTAGCTTAAAGGGAAACACTCTCTTTATGAAAGGAAAGTGAAAGCAGTGATTTTCACAAGTGCAGAGAAAACATTTTTTTATTTTTTATTTAAAAAAATTAAAAAAGAATAATGTGATCCTGAGGGGGGAATGTGCATAAACTGTTTCCTGTTTTACAGCAGTAACACTAAGAGTTTTTAATGCACACATAGCTGTGTTTTCTTGTGTTTTTACTATTTTTTTCCCCGGGGGGGTTTGGTTTTCTTCCCAGTTTAGATAAGCTAATTGCTTACACAATACCTGACACTTTTATGTACATTATCAGCCACCCGTTCTAGATCAGAATAGTTCTAAAAGCATTATGCCTATGTTTCTGACAGACGGTTTAGCAGCTGTAGAGTTTGTAGTGTAAAGATTGAATATCTGAACCGGTTGAACTGGGAGAAAGTTCAGTGCTAGGCCTCAACCCTTCTCTCTGTCGTGTGGACTGTTTTAAGTCTACATTTTACACTGTAGTCATTTAGCAGACACTCTTATCTAGAGCCACTTACAGTTAGTGAATTCATCTTAAGATAAATAGGTGGGACAACCACATATTACAGGTATAGTAAGTAGAAGGGGGTGATATGCTTAATGGAAATTCCTTGTAAGATGATTAAAAGATTTTCAATTCCTTTTGAAAGTAATTTGACCAAGCTCATCGGGTGGCAGTTTTAACAATACCACTTGTGTATTCATAGTGAACTATGTTCATGTATTCGTGACTGACCCTGGAATATTATTCCTACTTGCCTCCAAAAACGACCCAATACAATGGGGACCAGATGGTGTCTTTCTGTGTGTGTGTGTGTGTGTGTGTGTGTGTGTGTGTGTGTGTGTGTGTGTGTGTGTGTGTGTGTGTGTGTGTGTGTGTGTGTGTGTGTGTGTGTGTGTGTGTGTGTGTGTGTGTGTGTGTGTGTGTGTGTGTGTGTGTGTGTGTGTGTGTGTGTGTGTGTGTGTGGCATTTGTTATGTGTGTGTGTGCTTGGGCATGTGCGAATGTGTATGTGTGCGCGTGGAACAGATGTGTGCGAATGTGTGTGTGTATCTGAGTGACCCCCCGCCTGGGCCAGTAATAAAATACACAGCCATTGTGGGGCATTATGACAACGATTAGGGCTAATGAATACTGTTACCACATTGCTACACACGGTTCTGCTGTGTTCATCTGTGTGTTAAGGTGTTTCAGGGTTAATTACCTGCCTGAAAGCAGCTATGATCATGATCTGATGATCCTAACAGTCTGTTTACTATAATGTTGATCACATTATTCATTTTAGCTGACAACTCTCTGGGAATCCCCATTGATTTCTTCCTGTGTGGGGAAAGAAATGGTTGTGTTTTATTAATGCTTTACAAATACCAACCCAGTTGGTCATACAGTATACAGTAATTCAATGTTCCTGACTACAGAGTAGACGTGTTGGAGATCTTTGTGTCAGAGAAATGACTTGGTCAAATCCTTGACCGTACCTGTATATTAACCGTGTAGTTGTCTATTTCATCTGGTAACACTAGACATGAAGCTGCTATTATGTGTGGAAACTGTTATAGATCCAGTCTATGAATAAGAAGCAGCTCTTATTATTTGTCTAGGAACTGGGGGCCTCATGGGGTACTGAACAACAAACACGTGACAAGAGAGGTTGTCTTCTGCAAAATGTCTCTACAGTCAGGAAGTCAGTCAGAGGAGTGGAGGGCTTTTCCACCGATTAACTACTAACCTACTAATCTCAACCAGGTGCAGTTAGTAGTTAGCAGTTAGCTGATAACAGTTAGCAGTTAGTAGTTAGCAGTTAGCTGATAACAGTTAGCAGTTATCTGATAACAGTTAACAGGTAGCTGATAACAGTTAGCAGTTAGTAGTTAGCATTTAGCTGATAACAGTTAGCAGTTAGTCGTTTCTCCATTGTTGCTTATGTTTGCCTTCTTTCCTGTGTGCAGTACAGTACTGTATATATTTGAGACAAGTTTAGTGTGTAGGACAGTATGTCTGTATGGTACATTATACCAACACTCAGCATCTTTTTAACATCAAAGATACCATTTTCCAGGAGTAGCTACTTTTCCTTCCTACTGGTCTTATTATTAGTATCCATTCATGGTGTCATTTTCTATGTTGATCTCTGAGTTGGCACGTAGTGTATATGTGCTGCTAGCTAGCTGGTATTTCTGAAGTTGTCAGTGGTAGGCAGCGTGTGTAAAATGATAAAGACTGCATTGTCTCTCTCTCTCTCTCTCTCTCTCTCTCTCTCTCTCTCTCTCTCTCTCTCTCTCTCTCTCTCTCTCTCTCTCTCTCTCTCTCTCTCTCTCTCTCTCTCTCTCTCTCTCTCTCTCATTTTTTCTCTCCTGTGGATCTAGAGAGCCTGTCTTGCAGACTGCCTGCCTGGTGTAGCTGCACTCTCACGTGAGAGAGAGAGGCCCCAAAAGGGGGCATTTACAACTGGGGAAAAGGCCAGAGACAAATATCTGGTTCTTATAGCCCCTGTACTCTATTCCTCCCCCACCATTGTTTGGTAGAGTCAGCTTTCCATTGATTCTGAGAATAAATGACCCACTAGCAGCAGCCTGGAGAGAGCAGTTACTCCCCCAAAACGTGCCAAGATGGCCACCACAGTACCGTTGTAACAGTACTGTACAGTAGCCTACAGGATTTTACATTTCTATTTGACATTTTTGTCATTTAGCAGACGCTCTTATCCAGAGCGACTTACAGTAGTGAGTGCATAAGTTTTCCTCACTTCCTTAAAATCTACCTGTAACTTACTTACTGTGTTGTAGGCCCACCAGATGGCCTGTTACATTATCAATGAGTCTGAACCCATTGAAGTCAGTTTATTTTTTATTTTTCCAGTCAATGATTAGCAGAGATTCCTTTGTTGTGCCATACTGTGTCCACAGTATCAACAGGTGCACTTGTAACAGATTTGACTTGCCAGGAATGATCTTGGCACCAAATCAATTATTCGACAGCATAAGAAAACATTGTAAAACTTTATTACTATAAGTAGATAATATATTTGGATTTTGTTTGAATCAGCTTGTTTGAATCAGTTTGTTTGAATCAGTGTGTATTATTCACAAGTTTATTTGATTCAGAGTGTTTGAATCAGTGTGTATTATTCACAAGTTTGTTTGATTCAGAGTGTTTGAATCAGTGTGTATTATTCACAAGTTTGTTTGATTCAGAGTGTTTGAATCAGTGTGTATTATTCACAAGTTTGTTTGATTCAGAGTGTTTGAATCAGTGTGTATTATTCACAAGTTTGTTTGATTCAGAGTGTTTGAATCAGTGTGTATTATTCACAAGTTTGTTTGATTCAGAGTGTTTGAATCAGTGTGTATTATTCACAAGTTTGTTTGATTCAGAGTGTTTGAATCAGTGTGTTTCATTAACAAGTTTATTTGATTCAGAGTGTTTGAATCAGTGTGTTTGATTAACAAGTTTAATTGATTCAGAGTGTTTGAATCAGTGTGTTTGATTCACAAGTTTGTTTAAATCTAACACACATCCAAGAGGACACCACCTCTATACTCTGCTCATCCCCTGACTCCTGTGTTCAACTAAAACCTAGTAAAATGTTTATTACCATCATAGACTTAGAAGAAAACAGTGTTTAAAGTATTCTTTTTTTACAGGACATATTTTCCCTCCTCTACACATCAAATCCCCTGGTTCAGCTGAGCCAGCTGAACCAACACTCTAACACATATGGTTGAGGAGAGGCTTTGAACCAGGAAGTCATCCACTACTTACTGCAGATATTTATAAACTAGAGCAGAGCCTCTTGATTGAACACCACATGTTTCTGCTGTGCCTCACCAGCCCCTCCCCATCCACCCCCTCTCCCTGAGGGCCTACTGTATGGAGGGAGGGAGGGAGGGAGGGCGAGAGGGAGGAAGGGAAGGGACTCAGACGGGGGCTTCGGGTTTGTTCCCAGCCCTCTCCTTATCTCTCCGGGGGTGTCTCAGGGAGAGTTGGGATATGCAAAAATTCCATTTCCATTTCACACCTCACTCTTGTACAGGTTACCCACTTGTACATGAAAGGAAACAGGACAAATGTAAGCACCCACTATTTGATACACTACAGTCAGCCCTGGGACACTCATAGTGTGAGAGAAACCTGAGAAAGATTTTGCACCAGAGCATTGGAATAAGTGCAGGGAAGGGTTTTCACATGTGTGTGTTTTGAGAGATATATACTGTGTGTAAAAGAGAAAGGCAAAGAGAGATCAACAGAAAGAAAGAGATAGACAGCGACTGAGCGAGAGATATAGAGAGATAGAGGGAGAACCTGATAGAGAGACAGAGAGATAGAGGGAGGGAGAACCTGATAGAGAGACAGAGAGATAGAGGGAGGGAGAACCTGATAGAGAGACAGAGAGATAGAGGGAGAACCTGATAGAGAGACAGAGAGATAGAGGGAGAACCTGATAGAGAGACAGAGAGATAGAAGGAGAACCTGATAGAGAGACAGAGGGAGGGAGAACCTGATAGAGAGACAGAGAGATAGAGGGAGGGAGAACCTGATAGAGAGACAGAGAGATAGAGGGAGGGAGAACCTGATAGAGACAGAGAGATAGAGGGAGAACCTGATAGAGAGACAGAGAGATAGAGGGAGAACCTGATAGAGAGACAGAGGGAGAGAGAACCTGATAGAGAGACAGAGAGATAGAGGGAGAACCTGATAGAGAGGGAGAACCCGATAGAGAGAGAGAACCCGATAAAGAGAGAAAGTGACAGAGAGAGAGAGAGAACCTGATAGAGATAGAGAGAGAGAGAGATAACCTGATAGAGAGAGAGAAAGTGACAGGGAGAGAGAGAGAGAACCTGGTAGAGAGAGAGAGAAAGTGACAGAGCGAGAGAGAGAGGGAACCTGATAGAGAGAAAGTGACAGAGAGCGAGAGAACCTGATAGAGATAGAGAGAAAGTGACAGGGAGAGAGAAAGAGAACCTGATAGAGATAGAGAAAGTGACAGGGAGAGAGAAAGAGAACCTGATAGAGATAGAGAAAGTGACAGGGAGAGAGAAAGAGAACCTGATAGAGATAGAGAAAGTGACAGGGAGAGAGAAAGAGAACCTGATAGAGAGAAAGATTGAGAGAGAGAGAGAGAAGAGAGAGAGAGAGAGAGAACCTGATTGAGAGAGAGAGAGAGAACCTGATTGAGAGAGAGAGAGAGAACCTGATTGAGAGAGAGAGAGAGAACCTGATTGAGAGAGAGAGAGAGAACCTGATTGAGAGAGAGAGAGAGAACCTGAGAGAGAGAGGCAGACTGCAGTAGGATGAGTGCAGCTGTTGGGAATTTAGTGTGAGAGGGGCTGTAGGGCCTCTCTCTCGTCCTCTCTGTGTGATTGGTTCAGTGTCAGGTACCAAAACCCAGTGAACTCTCCCTCTGTCTACTGCCTGGAGACGTCACGGCCTAGCAAATACAGTACATAGAGAGATGCTACTGGTCAGCAGATATTTAAATTGTATTTATTTAATTAACCTTTTATATAACTAGGCAAGTCAGTTAAGAACAAATTCTTATTTACAATGATGGCCTACCAAAAGGCAAAAGGCCTCCTGGGGGGAATCGCATCTCTGCATGTCTGGCAGACATATCAGTGTGGATGACGGATCACCACCTCAAGCTGAACCTCTGCAAGACGGAGCTGCTCTTCCTCCCGGGGAAGGACTGCCCGTTCCATGATCTCGCCATCACGGTTGACAACTCCATTGTGTCCTCCTCCCAAAGCACTAAGAACCTTGGCGTGATCCTGGACAACACCCTGTCGTTCTCAACTAACATCAAGGCGGTGGCCCGTTCCTGTAGGTTCATGCTCTACAACATCCGCAGAGTACGACCCTGCCTCACACAGGAAGCGGCGCAGGTCCTAATCCAGGCACTTGTCATCTCCCGTCTGGATTACTGCAACTTGCTGTTGGCTGGGCTCCCTGCCTGTGCCATTAAACCCCTACAACTCATCCAGAACGCCGCAGCCCGTCTGGTGTTCAACCTTCCCAAGTTCTCTCACGTCACCCCGCTCCTCCGCTCTCTCCACTGGCTTCCAGTTGAAGCTCGCATCCGCTACAAGACCATGGTGCTTGCCTACGGAGCTGTGAGGGGAACGGCACCTCAGTACCTCCAGGCTCTGATCAGGCCCTACACCCAAACAAGGGCACTGCGTTCATCCACCTCTGGCCTGCTCGCCTCCCTACCACTGAGGAAGCACAGCTCCCGCTCAGCCCAGTCAAAACTGTTCGCTGCTCTGGCCCCCCAATGGTGGAACAAACTCCCTCACGACGCCAGGACAGCGGAGTCAATCACCACCTTCCGGAGACACCTGAAACCCCACCTCTTTAAGGAATACCTAGGATAGGATAAGTAATCCCTCTCACCCCCCCCTTTAAGATTTAGATGCACTATTGTAAAGTGACTGTTCCACTGAATGTCATAAGGTGAATGCACCAATTTGTAAGTCGCTCTGGATAAGAGCGTCTGCTAAATGACTTAAATGTAAATGTAAATGTGGGACGGGGGCTGGGATAAAAAAAATCTAATTTAAAAAAATAAAAATATAGGACAAAACACACATCACGACGAGACAACACAGCACTACATAAAGAGAGACCTAAGATGACAACATAGCATGGCAGCAGCATAACATGGTAGCCGCACAACATGACAACAACATGGCAGCAGCACAACATGGCAACAGCACAGCATGGTAGCAACAGAACATGGTAGCAGCACAACATGGTAGCAGCACAACATGGTAGCAACACAACATGGTAGCAACACAACATGGTAGCAGCACAACATGGTAGCAGCAAAACATGGTAGCAGCACAACATGGTAGTAGCACAACATGGTAGCAGCACAACATGGTAGCAGCACAACATGGTAGAAACATTATTGGGCAGTGCTCTATACTACAGTTTTCTTTTTGTATTGTGTGAACAGCCGCCAGTGCTGGACAGTGGACACTAAAATATGGTATAGGATTTGTATCTTTATTCAGATATATAGGTTATTTATACAGGTTAGCATTAAAGGAAAAATCCCCTCAAAAACTATATTTTAATAATTTTGTCATTTGTCCACTGTTGATACAGTACATTCCCAAAAATGTTTTGCATGTCAGCGCTCAGGTTTTCAGGTTGTAGGTTTTTCAAGAAGCAACATGCCACACCATGATGATCCGGTTTTGAGGTGGCAAGTGAAAAATTGACTGGTGACAAGCAAAATATTTAGGGCCAAAAAATATATATATAATTTATGGCCTCTAATAATGAAAAAAATATCAGAATATATTTTTGGAGTGGATTTTTCCTTTCATTTTCTTTTGGAAGAGAAACCAGTTTGCTTTTGTATCAGTGAACAGAGTGGACTTTTACTGAGAAAATAATGTTTATACAAGTTTAGGATTGCAAGGTTCTAGAACCTGGTTTTTATTTGTCCTAATTGAACCTTTATTTTACCAGGTTGTCCCATTGTAGTCAAAATACCTCCATTTCAAGAGAGATCTGTTCTGATTTATCTAGTAGTTCACGGCTATAATTACCATATTCCTGCTCTTTAACCATAATTGTGTAAACATTAGGTAGGCTTAATTTATGCTACTTTTCCCTGACTTGTTGATATTGAAATACTACACCCATTGAGGTCAGTTCACTACTAGAATGTGTGAAACACACTGATCCTTCTGGTGATTGGCTTCTCTGTGTGTAGTCCTGACTCCTATACTTACTGGTAATTGGCTTGTCTGTGTGTAGTCCTGATCCTACTGGTGATTGGCTTGTCTGTGTGTAGTCCTGACTTCTATTCCTACTGGTAATTGACCTCTCTGTGTGTAGTCCTGATCCTACTGGTGATTGGCTTCCCTGTGTGTAGTCCTGATCCTACTGGTGATTGGCTTCTCTGTGTGTAGTCCTGATCCTATTGGTGATTGGCTTCTCTGTGTGTAGTCCTGATCCTACTGGTGATTGGCTTCTCTGTGTGTAGTCCTGATCCTACTGGTGATTGGCTTCTCTGTGTGTAGTCCTGATCCTACTGGTGATTGGCTTCTCTGTGTGTAGTCCTGATCCTACTGGTGATTGGCTTCTCTGTGTGTAGTCCTGATCCTACTGGTGATTGACCTCTCTGTGTGTAGTCCTGATCCTACTGGTGATTGAGTCCTGATCCTACTGGTGATTGACCTCTCTGTGTGTAGTCCTGATCCTACTGGTGATTGACCTCTCTGTGTGTAGTCCTGATCCTACTGGTGATTGGCTTCTCTGTGTGTAGTCCTGATCCTACTGGTGATTGGCTTCTCTGTGTGTAGTCCTGATCCTATTGGTGATTGGCTTCTCTGTGTGTAGTCCTGATCCTACTGGTGATTGGCTTGTCTGTGTGTAGTCCTGACTTCTATTCCTACTGGTAATTGACCTCTCTGTGTGTAGTCCTGATCCTACTGGTGATTGGCTTCTCTGTGTGTAGTCCTGATCCTACTGGTGATTGGCTTCTCTGTGTGTAGTCTTGAGGGGAGACTTTGCTGTACAGTTCTGAGAATTGAAAACCAGTATTGTAGTGATGTAAATAAGGCGTTTGCTGTAAAGTAGCCTCTGTCGAGTCCCCAACAACTGGGGACGTTCCAGTTTTCAAAAGAGCCTGTGACACAACTTCCTCTTTTGGACGTTAACAAGGAGACACTTCATCTTAACTCCTCCTCCACATTTACTGGATTGGTTGAACAGTACAGAAGAGAACCTCCCCAACATGTTTTCTTCCTGTCAAGACCAGTATGAAGGGGATCAAGTTTCAGGTGTTTCTTTTATGCCTGCTATTTTAGGTTTAGCTACAAAGTGGATGTAAAATACATAGAAATATATTTTTAACCTTTATTTAACTAATAAGAACAAATTCTTATTTACAATGACGGCCTACACCGGCTAAACCTGGACAACGCTGGGCCATTTGTGCGCCACTCTATGGGACTCCCAATCACTGATGGTTGTGTCTGTGGTGACACCTCAAGCACTGAGATGCAGGGGAAAGATTTAGACCAGGTACTAAATCAGGCTGAGGGGGAAAGATTTAGACCAGGCACTAACTCAGGCTGAGGGGGAAAGATTTAGACCAGGCACTAAATCAGGCTGAGGGGGAAAGATTTAGACCAAACACTAAATCAGGCTGAGGGGGAAATATTTAGACCAAGCACTAAATCAGACTGAGGGGGAAAGATTTAGACCAGGCACTAAATCAGGCTGAGGGGGAAAGATTTAGACCAGGCACTAAATCAGGCTGAGGGGAAAAGATTTAGATCAGGCACTAAATCAGGCTGAGGGGGAAAGATTTAGACCAGGCACTAAATCAGGCTGAGGGGTAAATTTACATCATCAATGATGATTTAATTTTCTACAAAGAAGATTATACCCAATTATTGGCTGATGATCTTCTGAACTTCCCAATACCTTTCTAATGCATTTAATTCACTTCAAACCATACTTCCTTCAGATTGAAATACTGTCAAAAGTACTGTCACACTGATTTGTAATAAATTGTCATAGCCCCAATTAAAGAAGTAAACATTGGCCTTTGATTACATAACCTTTTTTTACATGGTGGGGTCGCAAAAATAAATTGATATCAAAATGGGGTCTTGGACCCAAAAAGGTTTGGAACCACTGCGTTAAACCTTCTGCAGAAAGGTGTTTTGAAATATTCACATTTAAATGTGTTGAACTCTACATGTAGCTTCCTCTTTACCCCTGTGTGACTTACTTGGTAGAGCATGGCACTTACAATCTCAGAGTTGTGGGTTCAATTCCCGCTTGGGCCACCCATACAAAAATGTGTATACACACACACACACACACACACACACACACACACACACACACACACACACACACACACACACACACACACACACACACACACACACACACACACACACACACACACACACACATAAACAGTGGGGCAAAAAAGTATTTAGTCAGCCACCAATTGTGCAAGTTCTCCAACTTAAAAAGATCAGAGAGGCCTGCAATTTTCATCATAGGTACACTTCAACTATGACAGACGAAACGAGAAAGAAAAAATCCAGAAAATCAAATTGTAGGATTTTTAATGAATTTATTTGTAAATTGTGGTGGAAAATAAGTATTTGGTCACCTACAAACAAGCAAGATTTCTGGCTCTCACAGACCTGTAACTTCTTCTTTAAGAGGCTCCTCTGTCCTCCACTCGTTACCTGTGTTAATGGCACCTGGTTGAACTTGTTATCAGTATAAAAGACACCTGTCCACAACCTCAAACAGTCACACTCCAAACTCCACTATGGCCAAGACCAAAGAGCTGTCAAAGGACACCAGAAACAAAATTGTAGACCTGCACCAGGCTGGGAAGAGTGAATCTGCAATAGGTAAGCAGCTTGGTTTGAAGAATTATTAGGAAATGGAAGATATACAAGACCACTGATAATCTCCCTCGATATGGGGCTCCACGCAAGATCTCACCCCGTGGGGTCAAAATGATCACAAGAATGGTGAGCAAAAATCCCAGAACCACACGGGGGGACCTAGTGAATGACCTGCAGAGAGCTGGGACCAAAGTAACAAAGCCTACCATCAGTAACACACTACGCCGCCAGGGACTCAAATCCTGCAGTGCCAGACGTGTCCCCCTGCTTAAGCCAGTACATGTCCAGGCCCGTCTGAAGTTTGCTAGAGAGCATTTGGATGATCCAGAAGAAGATTCGGAGAATGTCATATGGTCAGATGAAACCAAAATATAACTTTTCGGTAAAAACTCAACTCGTCGTGTTTGGAGGACAAAGAATGCTGAGTTGCATCCAAAGAGCACCATACCTATTGTGAAGCATGGGGATGGAAACATCATGTTTTGGGGCTGTTTTTCTGCAAAGGGACCAGGACGACTGATCCGTGTAAAGGAAAGAATGAATGGGGCCATGTATCGTGAGATTTTGAGTGAAAACCTCCTTCCATCAGCAAGGGCATTGAAGATGAAACGTGGCTGGGTCTTTCAGCATGACAATGATCCCAAACACACCGCCCGGGCAACGAAGGAGTTGCTTCGTAAGAAGCATTTCAAGGCCCTGGAGTGGCCTAGCCAGTCTCCAGATCTCAACCCCATAGAAAATCTTTGGAGGGAGTTGAAAGTCCGTGTTACCCAGCAACAGCCCCAAAACATCACTGCTCTAGAGGAGATCTGCATGGAGGAATGGGCCAAAATACCAGCAATAGTGTGTGAAAACCTTGTGAAGACTTACAGAAAATGTTTGACCTCTGTCATTGCCAACAAAGGGTATATAACAAAGTATTAAGAAACTTTTGTTATTGGCCATATACTTATTTTCCACCATAATTTGCAAATAAATTAATAAAAAATCCTACAATACAAGTGATTCTCTGGATTTTTTTTCTCATTTTGTCTGCCATAGTTGAAGTGTACCTATGATGAAAATTAGAGGCCTCTCACATCTTTTTAAGTGGGAGAACTTGCACAATTGGTGGCTGACTAAATACGCTTTTGCCCCACTGTAAGTATTTGATACATCAGAAAAGCAGAACTTAATATTTGGTACAGAAAACTTTGTTTACAATTACAGAGATCATACGTTTCCTGTAGTTCTTGACCAGGTTTGCACACACTGCAGCAGGGATTTTGGCCCACTCCTCCATACAGACCTTCTCCAGATCCTTCAGGTTGAATCAAAAATCCTACAATGTGATTTTCTGGATTTTGTTTCCTCATTTTTTCTGTCATAGTTGATGTGTACCTATGATGAAAATTACAGGCCTCTCTCATCTTTTTAAGTGGGAGAACTTGCACAATTGGTGGCTGACTAAATACTTTTTTTGACCCACTGTATATATATGCACTGTGGTGTTTCAGGCAGAGAAAAGTGACCTCTCCCTGTCCCCTGTATCTGTGGTGTTTCAGGCAGAGAAAAAAGCCCAACTGGTGTCAGTGTTGAACTTAATGGAGGACCATGAGGAGATGGAGCCTGAGCCTGAACAGAAAGAAGAGGTGTCAGTCATCACACCCCACCAGCAACAACAACAACAACAACAGCAGCCCACGAACCCAGCGTCCCCGACTGTGGCCACCACACCTGAACCTGTCCCCATGGCAGGAGGGGACAAGACATCCCCCAAGATTGCCGATACTGAGCCGGAGTATGAGGTAAACACACGGTGTAGCAATTACATATAATGTATACCATTTAGCAGACGGTCATCCACCAGACACTGACTGATAGTTCAGTGAGTACATTGTTGTTTGTTAGTATGGGTATGTGATGATCCCTGTAGTACAGGTGTGGTTTTGGCATTGGGGAGCTGGTGTGGGGGAAGCTGAGGGGGTTCTCCTTTTATGTATTTATTTAACCTTTATTTAACTAGGCAAGTCAGTTAAGAACAAAGTCTTATTTACAATATCGACCTACCCCAATCACAGACGGTTGTGATACAGCCTGGAATCGAACCAGGGTCTGTAGTGACGCCTCTAGCATTGAGATGCAGTGCCTTAGACTGCTGCTCCACTCTGGAACCCCTGGTGGTGTTATTGTTGTTGACCGTTGTTGTTGTTGTGCTGTAGGACGGGCGGGATTTCGGCATTGGGGAGCTGGTGTGGGGGAAGCTGAGGGGGTTTTCCTGGTGGCCTGGTCGTATTGTCTCCTGGTGGATGACCGGACGCAGCCGAGCTGCCGAGGGGACACGATGGGTCATGTGGTTCGGTGATGGAAAATTCTCAGTGGTGAGTAAAAAACTGTAAAACAGGGAAACAGTGTTGTGTTCGGTAGGCAACAAACAGATGACAACAGAGTGGAACTGGAAGGGACTACCTGGATTAATTTGCCCAACAAATAACAGTCATTTTCAGTTTCCGTTTTAAACGTTTTGCTACAGTATCGCCTACTGAACACCACCCGTTAAAAACACCATTTCTGTTCCACTAATTCAAAAATAAATGAAAAAGATCAATGACAATGTTGTGTTGTACAGGTGTGTGTAGAGAAACTGTTGGCTTTCAGTTCCTTCTCCAACGCCTTCCATCAGCCCACCTTCATCAAGCAGCCCATGTATAAGAAAGCCATCTACGAGGTGCTACAGGTCAGTACGGGGTTAGCTTTCATTGTTTCATTCACAGTATTCAGTCGTTTCCTATCACAGTCTTCACAGCGGGTTAAAATGTTTGAAATTACGTCATTATTATCAGTTCACAACTAGACCTGGATTATAATCTGGTTGTAATGGATTATAATCTGGTTGTAATGGATTATAATTTCATTGTAATGGTTGTAGTTTGATTGTGATAATGTCATGTCTACCAGCTTTGTGTGCTGGGAGGGATAGCTCAAAGATACAGCACATCTCAAAACCATAGACCATAGGTAGGCAACTAGATTCAGCCGCGGGGTCCGATTTTTGTCTGAGAGGAATTTTCGGGGGGCCGGAACATACTTATAATAATTTTGAACACTCCAAATTTACCACATCTAAGGTCAAAAGGAGATTAGTTCTCTAGTCATTTTGGAAGTTTTTCTTGGTAAACCATTCCCCTGCCATAGACTGTTGAAAGAGGCATCAAACACTCTGGAATGGTGATGCCGATGTGCCATTGAGCAAGGCCCTAAACTCTAATTGGCTCCAGGTCCGGTGATGATAATTGCTGACCCTGGCCGTGATCCACTCTCCTAGGAAGTCGCAGGGGGAGTTTGGATGTGTAAAAAACACATTTTTAATTCACACCTGCGTATAATACTCACTTGTATATGTGTGAAGTAAGACAAATAAGCACTCACCAAATTATTATTATTATTATTATTATAGAATGGCTCCAAGAAGGTGTACTCTGTAGTAATGACAGAGGCTTATAATACTTACTGTAAATCTCTGGATAAGAGCGTCTGCTAAATGACTCAATACTGTAAATCTCTCTGGATAAGAGCGTCTGCTAAATGACACGTTACTGTAAATCTCTCTGGATAAGAGCGTCTGCTAAATGACTCATTACTGTAACTCTCTCTGGATAAGAGTGTCTGCTAAATGACTCAATACTGTAAATCTCTCTGGATAAGAGTGTCTGCGAAATTACTCATTACTGTAAATCTCTCTGGATAAGAGAGGTTCTCTCTGGAAGGTTCTCCCATCTGTAAAGAGGTGCTCTGTCAGAGTGACCATCGGGTTCTTGGTCACCTCCCTGACCAAGACCCTTCTCCCCCGATTGCTCAGTTTTGCTGGGCGTCCTGCTCTAGAAAGAGTCTTGGTGGTTCAAAACTTCTTCTTTTTAAGAATGATGGAGGCCACTGTGTTCTTGGGGACCTTCAATGCTGCAGACATGTTTTGGTACTCTTCCCCAGGTCTGTGCCTCGACACAATCCTGTCTCGGAGCTCCACGGACAATTACTTCAACCTCATGGCTTGGATTTTGTTTTTGCGGACATGCACTGTCAACTGTGGGACCTTAAGTGTGTGCCTTTCCAAATCATGTCCAATCAATTGAATTTACCACAGGTGGACTCCAATCAAGTTGTAGAAACATCTCAAGGATGACCAATGGAAACAGGATGCACCTGAGCTCCATTTGGAGTGTCATAGCAAAGGCATTTCTGTTTTTTATATTTAATACATGTGTATAAACTTTGAAAAACCTGTTTTCACTTTGTCATTATGGTGTTTGTGTGTAGATTGACACCAAATCCACCACTGGTTTAAAGTAGGTATTGGGTTATTTTCTACAGATCCGTTCTCATTTAGACACCAAACCCACCACTGGTTTAAAGTAGGTATTGGGTTATTTTCTACAGATCCGTTCTCATTTAGACACCAAACCCACCACTGGTTTAAAGTAGGTATTGGGTTATTTTCTACAGATCCGTTCTCATTTAGACACCAAACCCACCACTGGTTTAAAGTAGGTATTGGGTTATTTTCTACAGATCC